>NW_027494224.1:22500-25000 GCF_021521415.1 Bidens hawaiensis | reverse complement strand
CCAACCGGGCCCACCAAGCGGCCCGTCCCGACCCGAAAACCAAAATTTTTTTTTTTGGGAAACTCATATTTCAATGTCCCGATGCCCCACGCCAAATTTCGTGTCAATCCGACCTCGTTTGGTAGGGTTTTCAAAAATTATGATTCCTCAAAAATTTAATATCTGTTCCTGTCACTATGCTAATTGTTCAGAATGCATATATAGGGAAGGGGTGGGTGTTGAGCGCCCATGCCTGGGCAAAGTTGGCTACCAAGCTAAAATATGGAGGTTCAACGTATGAGAAACCAAAGCCCCTCCCCCATGTTGCATACGAAGCTTGCCCAACGACTTGGTTTCTTGCACAACGACCCGAGTATACTGCCCCAAAGTTGCACGCCCATGGCCAGGCCAAGGCATGCCAAGGCGCCCATGGGCAAGCCAAAGGCATGCCTAGGCACGGCCAAAGCAAGCCAAAGGCACGGCCAAGGCAAGCCAAAGGCATGCCAAGGCAAGCCAAAGGCACGTCTAGGGCATGCCAAGGCACGCCCATGGTCAGGCCAAGGCTTGCCAAGGCACGCCCATGGCCAGGCCAAGGCATGCCAAGGCGCCCATGGGCAAGCCAAAGGCATGCCAAGGCACGCCCATGGGCAAGCCAACGGCATGCCAAGGCGCCCATGGCCAGGCCAAGGCACGTCCAAGGCATGCCAAAGCTCGGCCAAGGCAAGCCAAAGGCATGCCTAGGCACGCCCATGGCCAGGCCAAGGCATGCCAAGGCGCCCATGGGCAAGCAAAAGGCACGGCCAAGGCATGCCAATGCGCCCATGGGCAAGCCAAAGGCATGCCTAGGCACGGCCAAGGCAAGCCAAAGGCATGCCAAGGCAAGCCAAAGGCACGTCTTGGGCATGCAAGGCTCGGCCAAGGCATGCCCTGGCACGCACATGGCCAGGCCAAGGCAAGCCAAAGGCATGCCAAGGCAGGCCAAAGGCACGTTCAAGGCATACCAAGGCGCCCATGGGCAAGCCAAAGGCATGCCAAGGCACGCCCATGGCCAGGCCAAGGCATGCCAAGGCGCCCATGGGCAAGCCAAAGGCACGTCTTGGGCATGCAAGGCTCGGCCTAGGCACGGCCAAGGCAAGCCAAGGCAAGCCAAAGGCAAGCCTAAGGCATGCCAAGGCGCCCATGGGCAAGCCTAAGGCATCCCAAGGCAAGCCAAAGGCACGTCCAAGGCATGCCAAGGCGCCCATGGGCAAGCCAAAGGCATGCCAAGGCACGCCCATGGCCAGGCCAAGACATGCCAAGGCGCCCATGGGCAAGCCAAAGGCATGCCAAGGCACGCCCGTGGGCAAGCCAAAGGCATGCCCAGGCACGCCCATGGCCAGGCCAAGGCAAGCCAAAGGCATGCAAAACTCGGCCAAGGCATGCAAAACTCGGCCAAGGCACGGCCAAGGCATGCAAAACTCGGCCAAGGCACGGCCAAAGGCATGCCAAGGCATGCAAAACTCGGCCAAGGCTAGCATATGGGTGCCTTCAAAAATTATGATTCCTCAAAAATTTAATGTCTGTTCCTGTCACTTTGCTAAATGTTCAGAATGTATATATAGGGGGGAGTGGGTTGAGAGCAAGCATGCCTTAGGGAAGGTTGCCCCCTTGTCATGGCTGTGGGCTGCCATGACATGCTTGCTCGTCCGTTCTAGGCATGATTTAAGGTCGATGGTGGGTTTACGAAATTTTGTGGTGCAACGACACGTCCCTTTTATCCAAACGAAGCGTGGCTGGGGTGCTGGGTTGCTTTACTCGTCCAAGGCTTGATTCTTGGCTTTCCTGGTTTGGTTTCGAGAAGCGGCTGCCGAGGTGTATTTGAGGCGATGGCTAGGATGTTGGATTCCTGATTGATGGATCCCCAACTGATTTGTCCGGGGGGCCTCTTGTACGTTGACCGCCTTGCCCGGAATGGCTAGTTCCCCCGGGGGGGTCGTCATACGGTAGTCGTGGGAAGTCTGGTCGAGAGCTGGAAGATTAGTGGGCGCCTGTCGGTTGAGGGCACCTCCCAGGCCCAAGAATAGCATTATTCAGGTTGAGGTCACCTCCCTGATGAAAACAATGCTTTGGCCTGTCCTAGTCATGGTTATTGTGGATCGTTGCCTGCTGTTTTTTACAGCGTTGTTGTTGCCACAAGTGGGATAATTTCGTTTCGTTCGATCTTGATGAATGTCTAGAACGGCTTGGGTGGGGGGCGGGGGGTTGGGGGGTATTCGCATCGCCCGGTGCTTTCTGGGGATTGCCATGGCTTTTGGCTGTTCACAATGCCTTTGTGCCTTGTGGGTTGTCACTAGTTGAGCGGTTCTTGGGAATGTCCATCGTAAAGGTGCATGAGTTGTGTTTGGTTTGTTACGGGTGGTTGGCTCTTTGCTTGTGCAACAACTTCCACCCGGCATACCTCTTCAGTTGTTTGTTTGGGCATCTATTGCCTGGCCAAATTGTGGGTTTCTGTGTTGCGTACCTAAGCGTTGGTATTGTCTTG
>NW_027494224.1:0-5000 GCF_021521415.1 Bidens hawaiensis | reverse complement strand
AACCCGAGTACTTGTCCAACTCAAACAAAACCAACCCAATTCTCCCACCCTGAACCTAATAAGGCAAAGAGGCTGTATATATATTACACACATGAAATTCGTACGAGTGTTGTCAGTGTTGGCGCGGCACCAAGCTTAAACTCATACAGTCCAACTACGAGCCCGAGGCTGGCCGTATGTAAATCATACAAGTGTTGGCGCGGCACCAAGTTGAAATGGCACGTGTCTTGAACTTTTGCGAGAAAGTTGGAAATGCACAAAACAACTCAACCCAAACATGGCACCAAGTCATGCACAAAAACATAAAAGTATCAAAAAAAAGGGTTGCAACACGAGGACTTCCCAGGGGGTCACCCATCCTAGTACTACTCTCGCCCAAGCACGCTTAACTGCGGAGTTCTGATGGGATCCGGTGCATTAGTGCTGGTATGATCGCAACCGAAATAGAAGCATTAGCTTATTCATTTATACATTTCCCAAAAGGTAAAAAAATAAAAGAATCAAGACTTCCCAGTGGGGTCACCCATCCTAGTACTACTCTAGACGAAGCACGCCTAACTGTGAAGTTCTGTGGATACGAGGCACAAGTAGCTGCAATGCTATGAATGTGTATATCCACCATGATTATATTGTTTTATACAATCACCACATGACATTTAGCAAACTGGCCTGTAATCCTGGCACTTTACCCGATAAGCTGGTCATAAAGTTTCCTCTCATGTTCGCAAGTCACGTCGCCCGATAACCTGGCCACAATGACTTGCAAAACCAAAGCTGGCCGGTAAACCTGGCACGTTACCCGATAAATGCACGGCACGTTGCCGGTAACCTGGGCACGTTGCCCGGTAAGGTTAGCACGTTACCCGATAAAATGTCGGCGTTGCCCGGTAAATTATCCACGTTGCCCGGCAAACCTGGCCCGCTGCCCGGTAAGGTTAGCACGCTGTTCGACAAACCTGTTACGGTCCATCGGCTTCGGGTTAACCCGAAGACATGATGTCATGATTCCATACCCGTTAACGTCGACCCATTCTGTAAAAAAACCTGGAACGTTGATGTCGAGCGAGCCCGGTCCGCATTCGGGTCCGAGCACGACACGGATCTACGTTTTAAACACATGACTGACTAACGATCGTGACCGACTAACGATTCCATAACACACCACCTATACCCATGATAATGCTTCCCCGCTACAAGTCCCATTTTCGTGAAACTTGTGGTGACGTCGAGGGCCCGAGCACGACACGGTCAACGTGTTGACCCGAAAACATGAGGTTACCAACCCCGACCCCATAAACCGCTCATAAAGTTTCCTCTCATGTCCCGGACGCAACGCCTCGTGTCATTAAAGCGGAGTTGCCCAAAACAGGCCCACGGGCCCACCAAGCCCGGCCCGCGGGCCCTTCACGACACGAAAGGGGGTTCATTTCTCTTGGACAGTCATATCTCATGGTCACGAGTACCCTCACAGAGCCTCGTGTCGATCCAACCCCGTTTGGACACCTTGCCCCCACCAAAGGCCTTACGGACCAACCGGGCCCACCAAGCGGCCCGTCCCGACCCGAAAACCAAAATTTTTTTTTTTGGGAAACTCATATTTCAATGTCCCGATGCCCCACGCCAAATTTCGTGTCAATCCGACCTCGTTTGGTAGGGTTTTCAAAAATTATGATTCCTCAAAAATTTAATATCTGTTCCTGTCACTATGCTAATTGTTCAGAATGCATATATAGGGAAGGGGTGGGTGTTGAGCGCCCATGCCTGGGCAAAGTTGGCTACCAAGCTAAAATATGGAGGTTCAACGTATGAGAAACCAAAGCCCCTCCCCCATGTTGCATACGAAGCTTGCCCAACGACTTGGTTTCTTGCACAACGACCCGAGTATACTGCCCCAAAGTTGCACGCCCATGGCCAGGCCAAGGCATGCCAAGGCGCCCATGGGCAAGCCAAAGGCATGCCTAGGCACGGCCAAAGCAAGCCAAAGGCACGGCCAAGGCAAGCCAAAGGCATGCCAAGGCAAGCCAAAGGCACGTCTAGGGCATGCCAAGGCACGCCCATGGTCAGGCCAAGGCTTGCCAAGGCACGCCCATGGCCAGGCCAAGGCATGCCAAGGCGCCCATGGGCAAGCCAAAGGCATGCCAAGGCACGCCCATGGGCAAGCCAACGGCATGCCAAGGCGCCCATGGCCAGGCCAAGGCACGTCCAAGGCATGCCAAAGCTCGGCCAAGGCAAGCCAAAGGCATGCCTAGGCACGCCCATGGCCAGGCCAAGGCATGCCAAGGCGCCCATGGGCAAGCAAAAGGCACGGCCAAGGCATGCCAATGCGCCCATGGGCAAGCCAAAGGCATGCCTAGGCACGGCCAAGGCAAGCCAAAGGCATGCCAAGGCAAGCCAAAGGCACGTCTTGGGCATGCAAGGCTCGGCCAAGGCATGCCCTGGCACGCACATGGCCAGGCCAAGGCAAGCCAAAGGCATGCCAAGGCAGGCCAAAGGCACGTTCAAGGCATACCAAGGCGCCCATGGGCAAGCCAAAGGCATGCCAAGGCACGCCCATGGCCAGGCCAAGGCATGCCAAGGCGCCCATGGGCAAGCCAAAGGCACGTCTTGGGCATGCAAGGCTCGGCCTAGGCACGGCCAAGGCAAGCCAAGGCAAGCCAAAGGCAAGCCTAAGGCATGCCAAGGCGCCCATGGGCAAGCCTAAGGCATCCCAAGGCAAGCCAAAGGCACGTCCAAGGCATGCCAAGGCGCCCATGGGCAAGCCAAAGGCATGCCAAGGCACGCCCATGGCCAGGCCAAGACATGCCAAGGCGCCCATGGGCAAGCCAAAGGCATGCCAAGGCACGCCCGTGGGCAAGCCAAAGGCATGCCCAGGCACGCCCATGGCCAGGCCAAGGCAAGCCAAAGGCATGCAAAACTCGGCCAAGGCATGCAAAACTCGGCCAAGGCACGGCCAAGGCATGCAAAACTCGGCCAAGGCACGGCCAAAGGCATGCCAAGGCATGCAAAACTCGGCCAAGGCTAGCATATGGGTGCCTTCAAAAATTATGATTCCTCAAAAATTTAATGTCTGTTCCTGTCACTTTGCTAAATGTTCAGAATGTATATATAGGGGGGAGTGGGTTGAGAGCAAGCATGCCTTAGGGAAGGTTGCCCCCTTGTCATGGCTGTGGGCTGCCATGACATGCTTGCTCGTCCGTTCTAGGCATGATTTAAGGTCGATGGTGGGTTTACGAAATTTTGTGGTGCAACGACACGTCCCTTTTATCCAAACGAAGCGTGGCTGGGGTGCTGGGTTGCTTTACTCGTCCAAGGCTTGATTCTTGGCTTTCCTGGTTTGGTTTCGAGAAGCGGCTGCCGAGGTGTATTTGAGGCGATGGCTAGGATGTTGGATTCCTGATTGATGGATCCCCAACTGATTTGTCCGGGGGGCCTCTTGTACGTTGACCGCCTTGCCCGGAATGGCTAGTTCCCCCGGGGGGGTCGTCATACGGTAGTCGTGGGAAGTCTGGTCGAGAGCTGGAAGATTAGTGGGCGCCTGTCGGTTGAGGGCACCTCCCAGGCCCAAGAATAGCATTATTCAGGTTGAGGTCACCTCCCTGATGAAAACAATGCTTTGGCCTGTCCTAGTCATGGTTATTGTGGATCGTTGCCTGCTGTTTTTTACAGCGTTGTTGTTGCCACAAGTGGGATAATTTCGTTTCGTTCGATCTTGATGAATGTCTAGAACGGCTTGGGTGGGGGGCGGGGGGTTGGGGGGTATTCGCATCGCCCGGTGCTTTCTGGGGATTGCCATGGCTTTTGGCTGTTCACAATGCCTTTGTGCCTTGTGGGTTGTCACTAGTTGAGCGGTTCTTGGGAATGTCCATCGTAAAGGTGCATGAGTTGTGTTTGGTTTGTTACGGGTGGTTGGCTCTTTGCTTGTGCAACAACTTCCACCCGGCATACCTCTTCAGTTGTTTGTTTGGGCATCTATTGCCTGGCCAAATTGTGGGTTTCTGTGTTGCGTACCTAAGCGTTGGTATTGTCTTGGTTGATTACAGTTGATTTCGTCTCGTGCCATTTTTGTTGCATCGGATGAACCACAAGGCGGTCTCTTTGATCCACAACATTATGCTTGCGTTGATGTTGTGGCCCATTGAGCGTTGCTTGGTATCCTGGATATGGAAAACGATGTGGGCATGGGGTCTCATGGGATCCTTATTTTGCCCTCATTTAGCGTTTGTGCCTCTCTTAACATGACTTGCTGTCTTGCCTGGTTTGGCCTTGCCATCGGGAGGGTTTGTCAAAGTTAACAATGCTTACTGTCTTGCCTGTTTGGCCCTGCCATCGGGAGGGTTTGTCAAAGTTAACAATGCTTACTGTCTTGCCTGAAACGGCTTTGCCATCGGGAGGGTTTGTCAAAGTTAACAATGCTTACTGTCTTGCCTGAAACGGCTTTGCCATAGGGAGGGTTTGTCAAAGTTAACAATGCTTACTGTCTTGCCTGAATTGGCCTTGCCATCAGGAGGGTTTGTCAAAGTTAACAATGCTTACTGTCTTGCCTGTTTTGGCCTTGCCATCGGGAGGGTTTGTCAAAGTTAACAATGCCTACTGTCTTGCCTGAATTGGCCTTGCCATCGGGAGGGTTTGTCAAAGTTAACAATGCCTACTGTCTTGCCTGATTTGGCTTTGCCATCAGGAGGGTTTGTCAAAGTTAACATGACCTACTGTCTTGCCTGAATCGGCTTTGCCATTGGGATCAGGAGGGTTTGTCAAAGAGTGGCGCATCACCTTGAAAGACTTGCCTGTCCCGTGTTGGCTCGTACCAGCGGGCGGGTTATGTCAATTAGGGATGCTACCTGGTTGATCCTGCCAGTAGTCATATGCTTGTCTCAAAGATTAAGCCATGCATGTGTAAGTATGAACAAATTCAGACTGTGAAACTGCGAATGGCTCATTAAATCAGTTATAGTTTGTTTGATGGTATCTTGCTACTCGGATAACCGTAGTAATTCTAGAGC